>NC_134483.1:226704240-226749240 GCF_040206685.1 Ascaphus truei | reverse complement strand
ACATCCAGAATCCCTACATATATAGTATTTATGAGACTGCAAAGACATGGCAACTCTTTGTGAGATTCTAAGTCTATTTATTAATATCTCCTGGCTGAAAAATTTGGGCAACCTCAGTGTAACAAAATTGCCCCAGATTTAAAAAAGGAAAACATCTTCTGAAGGGGCAAACAATTTACAAAGCAATTTATTGTTGGCCTTCACTGATAGCTATATCCAGATTTTTTTTTTAATGAAGTAACTTTATAAATAATATAAATAGTTATTGATAGCAAAGTTATCAATACAGCTCAACCCCATTATAGCGCGGTCCTCGGGGGCCACCCGATCCGACCGCACTATAACCGGGGTCGCGCTAATTTTAAAAAAAAATGGCCGCCGTGTGCCCGATCGGCGGGAGGAGAGAGGAGGGAGGAAGAGGTGGAGTGAGGCGCCGGCAGCCCTACAAGTCCCCCAACCCTACATGTCCCCAAGCAGCCACCGTAACTCCCCTCGCACTTCCCCCAGCAGCCACTGTAACTCCCCTCGCACTTCCCCCAGCAGCCACCGTAACTCGCCTTGCACTTCAATAAGCAGCCTCACTTCCCCCTGCCAGCCCTGCTCCGATCTCCCCCGCCAGCCATGCTCCGAGGCCAGCCCCGCTCCAATCACCCCCCGCCAGCCCGCTCCAATCACCCCCTGTCAGCTCCACTCCAATCACCCCCCACCAGCCCCGCTCCGATGCCAGCCCCGCTCCGATCCCGCTCCGACCCCCACCCGCCAGCCCCACTCCGATCTCAGCAGCTGACACCAAAGGTAAGGAGGGTGAGTGATAGGGAGCAGGTCTGTGAGTGTGTGTTGTGTGTGTTGTGAGTGTGGTGTGTCCAGTGTGCTGTGAGTGTTTGCAGTGTGTTGTGATTGTGTGCTGTGAGTGTGTGGAGTGTGTGCTGTGAGTGTGTGCGGTGTGCTTGGAGTGTGTGCATTGTGCAGTGTGCTGTGAGTGTATGCAGTGTGCTGTGGGTGTATGCAGTGTGCTGTGAGTGTGTGCAGTGTGTTATGAGTGTGTGCAGTGTGCTGTGAGTGTATGCAGTGTGCTGTGCAGTGTGCTGTGTGTGCAAAAAAACCACTTTTTTTTTTAAAATTCGGGGTCCACGCTCAAACCGCGTTATAAGCGGATCCACGTCATAGCGGATCGTGCAATAAAGGGTTGAGCTGTACTTTTTACATGTGCTACATTATGTTTAAAATAGATCCTTGCCAGAGATTTCGTAATTTATGACCACACAATGTTTGAGACACAGATTATCTAAACATCCTATAATACCAATTGAGTTATCCACGAGCTTTATGAATGACCTGCTTCATATCTGCAATAAATAGTATGTAGGACACAATTCACTGCCACAAGGAAAGATCTGAGGATTATTCATTTTACTAGCTGCTGGCATAAAACTATAAATTGAAGCAAAGCTGTTCTAGTAACGTTAAAGCACTTATGTCTCTTACTAATTCCTAAATTGTGCACTACAGTGTATATACCCTTCAATAATATATATCCTAACTAAACAGTTGTATTTTATTAGTTTTGCGATCTGGTAATTTTACAAAGGTTTACAGAGAACAGAGACATGCAAATTCAAGACAGCATCGATTTTGTGTCCTGTGTGCGGTATAAGTCTCCTTACTTTATAAAGATTCATTTTATGATAGTGTATATATGTAAAACTATACATATTTATATGTCCTGTTTTAATAGATGAAGAGTTCTGTGAGATTAGAGAAGATCTATACAAACATTTCATCTTTTAAACAGAGATTTTTGTTGTTAGTCCACTAATAGTATATATAACAACCCTTGATTTTTAATGCCATTAAACTCCCGTATTGGCCCGAATATAGTGCAACCTCACACATAATACGACCCCAAAATATTGCAAAAAATAAGACAAACAGATTGGAAATTCACAGTTGTAGGAAATAGAATACAAGGCAAAGATCAGCTGAACAGCTGATGAGCAGGGGGAGGGGGGCCGAGCCTGCAGTGAAGGGCCGGGACTAAATGGCCGCCTCTCCTTACCTGTGGGCCCTCCTCTGCAGCTCCACAGGTCTGCGGCTGTCAGCCTCCCACAGCGCTGGGACTGGATTCCTGTCAGGGGGTTCCCTACTGCTGCAGCTCTCACCTCCTCCTCAGGTCAGTGCCACCCGCTCTGTTCGGCACCGGCGCTAGCACTACAGGGAGTCCCTGGCAGCCATCTTGGATTTTCCCCGTATATTAAATGCTTGGCAGCGAATATAGTGCGAGTGCAGGTTTTGTCAGGGCAATTTTTTGGAAAAAAACTTGCACTATATTTGGGCCAGTAATCAGGAAAATACATTTATGTATGTATATCTTTATTTAGATAGCGCCATGAATGTACATAGCACGTCACAGTGGTTATACACATGACCAGATGAAGAAAAAAGGCAGTGCACTGCCTAGAAAAACAGGAGGAGGCTCACAGAAGCAAAAAACACTTTATTCCATTAATGGGATCAGACAAAGCCCCCCCCCCCCCATTGCCACAGCAGGTATCCCACCTACGCGTTTCGGTCCGTATGCCCTTATCAAGGTGTACCCTACTTCACAAAAAGCCGGTATATAAATACACGCGCCGATCGCGCTAACGATTGACGTCATGATCCATTATCCAATCGGCTAGCATCTCCTAGGTGCACATATTCCTATTTGCTAGAAGAATCGTGTCACATTCAAAAAAGCTTAATTGAGACAAACAAATCCTTGTATCTTAACAATTGTGTGTAAGCTTTTTAGGAGGAACCCTGTGATTGGCTAGTGATCATGTCAATGAACACAACTTTATTGAAAACTCACGCAGCTTACAGTGAATGTGTGGGTTGTGACGTCAATCGTTCGGCTTTTACACCCAGTGCAAAAGAAAAACCAAATATTATAAAACAAGAACCATATATTATAAGACAAAAAATAAATCTAATATTTAAAAAAGGATGAATCCTAAAAAAGGATTACAATTTAAAAACAATATTTGCACAAAAAAAATCAAGAAACCACACTGTAAGGGAATTTATCCCTGTTCAGAATATGCCACTAATCCAGCAGTGTGTTGGTTAATTGGATCCAGCAGTTAACCAACTGCACCTGGCTGATTAGAGGTTTGTTAGAAAAAGCCTGTTCCCTGAAACAGGAAGGAGATTTTCCTCAGTACACAAGGGTGCTGACAAGAGGAAAGAGGTCTTGAGCAGAAAGGCTCTGCTGAGATCAAGACACCCAAAGACCTATATCCCCAGGAACCTACCATAGACTGACATGAAGGGCCACCTGCTTTAAGGTATCGCTTGAGATTTTGGGGAATAGGGTGGTAATGGGATTATCCCTCCAGCTCTGGAGAAAGGGACTGGGGAAGTAAATTATCCCTTATACAGGGATAGGCGTTTGTTGTTTTCATATGTTTTGCTGTGTTAAAAGGGACAGGCGCAATAAAGCCTTATTTTAATTCCACCTTAAAAACGGTCTCCATTGCTTACCTCTGCACACATCTGCTACACACACATATCAAGAAAGCAAGAAAACAAATTTCTTTAGCATATCCCCAGATCCCACAGATACATCAGTAGCATAATAAAACAACCAATAGCCTAATATACACTGACAGTGGGGAATCTGATGCCTCAGACAATGAAGCTTCTGGACATTCAGTATCATTTCAAACTCAGTCAGATAATGAGGAAAGATTCTCAAAAAATTCTAAGAAATCTAAAGGGCCAAAATCACGGTCGGACTGGGAAAAGAAGCAAGATGAGCAGCAGGAATCTATACAGAGTCAGAGGACCTCCTTCTTTACCATGTCAAAAAACGACAGATGACAAGAAGGGGCAGACGGGGAAGATCAAAAAGAGCCCTCATACTAGAGGAAGAAGGTCAACTAGATGACATATGTGGGATCATTAACATTTCAAATGAGGAACTTAATAATGAGGAATTATCCCTTCTTAATAAAGGGCTTAAATTGGGTCCCTCATCCAACTTTAACCTCTTTGATGTGGTGGTGAACTTGCATAAATTCATCAGGAAACTGACTCTGAATAAATTTTTCAAGAAGAAGAACCCTAGTCAACTAGCGGCTAATGATGAGGTCCACCCGGCTCTACCTGTTGATATTGTTGATGATGCATATGATTTTAATATTGATACTGATGTTATTAAAGAGGTTCTCTCCTTCAAGGAGTTCTGTCATTTAAAGGATTTGAATGAATTGCTGCAAGACCAAAACTCACAATTTGATTGTCAGGATTTCCTGGCTAGGAAATCCTCTAGGTTTAAGAAAAAAATCTAATTTTTACCCCACATTCATCAAGGGGAATGCGATTACAACTTTTGAAAAAATGGTGGACAGAGATTTGTCTATCCTGGCCTCAGGGTACACATTTTCCTTAGGATCAAATAAACCTATGAGGAATAATTTAACTACTGATGAGGCCAAGGCTGTAAAAAACTTGAAAATGAATAAACAATAGGTCATTAAGAATGCGGACAAGGGTGGGGCAGTGGTGGTACAGCACAGGAGCGACTACCACGGGGAGGCATTGCGCCAACTCGGGGATACACTCTCCTATGCTGTACTTCCCTCTGACCCCACCCGCTCAGTCATGTCGGATCTTAGAGAGCTCCTTGAAAAAGGTAAAATTTTGGGGGTTCTGGATGCTAATGAGACTGAATTCCTATATAATCCATTTCCAACCACGGCCATGTTCCACCATCTCCCAAAGATCCATAAGACATTGGTCTCCCCCCCCAGGGAGACCTGTTGTCTCTAGCATTGAATCTTTGGGAGATGGTCTGTCACGGTACGTGGACCACTATCTCCAACCCCTGGCGTTAGCTTTACCTTCTAATGTCTTAGATAGTGCTGATTTGATTAACCAACTTAAAGGTGTCTCTTGGAGACCAAATTTCATCTGGTTGTCTATGGAAATCACATAATTATATACAATTATAGAGCATGACCTGGGGTTGGCAGCATCTAGCTTTTTTTTGGATTCTTCTGATTTATCACCTGCACAGGGGTGTTTTATCTTGGATTCTATTCACTTTCTGTTAACGCACAATTATTTTTTGTTTGATGGTGTTCACTATCTCCAGACACGTGGAACAGCCATGGGTACCAGCTTTGCCCCATCCTATGCGAATTTATTCATGGGATGGTGGAGTCGTTCCACATGTTTGGAGATAGGAACCCATTTAGGGATCACATTATCTTTTATCGTCGATTTATCGACGATCTTATTTTTATTTGGGAGAGTGACACTACAACAATGTTGTTGTTTATAGATTTACTTAACAACAACAATTATGCTCTTAAATTTACATTCACTTTTGATCACCATCACCTCAAATATTTAGATTTATTTCTTTATGTGGATCTTTCTTTAAATATACACACGGATATCTTTAGAAAAGATAATTCACGCAAAACTTATCTTAGAGCCGATAGCTGCCACCCCAGGGCCCTTGTTAAAGGGATAACGAAGGGGCAGTTTATGAGAATTAAAAGAAACTGCTCCATAGATGAGGACGTCCATAGACAATCAGATGATCTACAGAATAGATTTCTCGCTAGGGATTATGGAACCCTTGACCTAAATAAGGCAAGGGGAGAAGTGGAAAATATGGAAAGGAGTCAACTGTTAAAAAGGAAACCAAGAAAGGCCTCCAAACAAGAGAGCCCACTATTCATCACCCAATTTAGTCAACAGGCTTAAGAGGTTAGACTTATTTTGGAAAAACATTGGAGTATTTTACGTCTTGACCCAATTTTGGGACAAGACTTACCCCAAAACCCCAAAATGGTGTTCAGAAGGGCTAAGGCATATAAAATTCCTTGTCACCGAGTTTATTTTCATCTTTGAGAGCACAGTAACTAAGGCTATATTTGACATACGAAGTTTTATAAATTGTAAAACCACTTTTGTGATCTACCTCCTCACCTGCAGCTGTGGGAAACAGTATGTGGGCTGGACAATGAGGAACCTTAAGACACGCATTATGGAGCATGTCAGACTTATTAAAAATAAAGATCTCAATCATCCGGTGCCATTACACTGTACCCACTGTCACAGGGGGGATGATAGATTACTTAAGGTGTGTGGGATCGAGTCTGTTCCTTGTCATGTGAGGGGTGAGAATCGGATCAGAAGGCTTGATCAGAGGCAGGCTTATTGGATATTTACGTTAAAGACCCAGGTACCCCTCTGGCTCAATACAAATTGGGACCTTGGTCATTTCCTCTGATCTTGTTCTCACTTCATTGACCTTCTTCAGAGTTCCCCTCTCCCAATCCCCTACCATTTCCCTTCCCCCCTCCCTTTCCTTCTCTCTCCCCCCTCCCCTTCTCCCCCCCTCACCTCCCTCTTTTTCCTTCTCTGTTCCCCCCTCCCTCCCCTTCTCTCCCCCCTCCCCTCCCCCCTATTTTTCCCCCTTCCCCCACTCTCCTCCCTTCCCCCCCTCCACCACTTTCCCCCCTCCCCCCCTTTCTTCCCTTCCCCTTCCATTATATACAAATATCATATATTAACATCTAATGGATTTAATTTATAAACAAGGGATATTGATATACTCCCCATATTCGATTCCTCTTGCTTTGGTTAGCACCTAGCTGATATCACCCCTCTACTTAAATCAAAATATTCTAGACACTATAGATATATATCAAACTTTGTCTAGTATTTTGGATGACTCATGTATGAACATCTTATTTTTCTGAATATTTTTCAGAATATGTTATTTTTAACATATTTAGATTTTTTCCAAAATGCTGTTCTCATGTAGGTAGTCATGTTTCTATATCCTATTGCATATATATGCATTTTCTACTAGTTAAAAAACCTTTTGGATTATGCATGAATATGTTTAAATTAAATTGGATTTTATGCAACTAATCTAATATTGGTTTTCCAATTTATGCATAATAATCTGCCTTTTTGCATCTCCCTGGGTTCTAATCTTTACATCAGTGTATATTAGGCTATTGGTGCCATGGTTAATAAAGATGTTGTTTTATTATGCTACTGGTGTATCTGTGAGATTTGGGGATATGCTAAAGAAATTTGTTTTCTTGCTATCTTGATATGTGTGTTTTCTTGATTTTTTTTGTGCAAATATTGTTTTAAAATGTTAATCCTTTTTTAGGATTCATCCTTTTTTAAATATTAGATTTATTTTTTGTCTTATAATATATGGTTCTTGTTTTATAATATTTGGTTTTTCTTTTGCACTGTGTGTAAAAGCCGAACGATTGACGTCACAACCCACACATTCACTGTAAGCTGTGTGAGTTTTCAATAAAGTTGTGTTCATTGACATGATCACTAGCCAATCACAGGGTTCCTCCTAAAAAGCTTACACACAATTGTTAAGATAAAGGGACTTGTTGTTCTCAATAAAGCTTTTTGAATATGACACGATTCTTCTAGCCAATAGGAATATGTGCACCTAGGAGATGCTAGCCGATTGGATAATGGATCAGCTTTTTGTGAAGTAGGGTACACCATGATAAAGGGCATATGGCCCGAAACGCGTAGGTGGGATACTCGCTGTGGCAATCGGGGGCTTTGTCTGATTCCATTAATGGAATAAAGTGTT
Source organism: Ascaphus truei (assembly GCF_040206685.1). NCBI lineage: Eukaryota > Metazoa > Chordata > Amphibia > Anura > Ascaphidae > Ascaphus > Ascaphus truei. Next base: position 226,741,604 of record NC_134483.1, on the reverse strand, counting down.
TTTTTGCTTCCGTGAGCCTCCTCCTGTTTTTCTAGGCACTGCCTTTTTTCTTCATCTGTTCCTGTTTTCTGCCTTGGTGGACTGCACGCTACTGAATCTACTGCTGTGGACTACTCCTATGGATCCTGGAAACTAACAGTGACTTATATCTGTGGGTTTCCATACCCTTATTTCTCACTGTATGGGACAATGCTTGTACTGTTTATTGGTGCTTTATAGCATTAGGTACTAGTCCCCTAACCCTATTAGGGCAATTATATTATATACACACAGTATATTGTGAGTCGTCCTCTTGCAGACTCTTATATATTTAAGGGACCTGTTTATTCTGATGCACTGGCATTCTACAAAGTTATATACATGACAAAATAATTAACACATACTAATATAACACATTATGGAAATAAGAACTTGAGACACAAAAGTAACATTTAGAAAAAGTAGACCCTGTCCAGAAGAGCAGAGACACTAGGAGGGTGTTCTGGTAAGTGTGTCTACAAGGGGCCATGGTCGATGTATGAGGTGTATAGTAAAAATAAACGTTTATCCAGTGTGTGAAAATACAGATTCTTTGTTCCAATAATTATTGGTTCAACACAGGTTTCTTTGCAGTTCGAAATATAATTTATTATTCTATAGGCAGTTACAAATATGCTCTAGGCATCAACAGGCCTTTACAGGTTAAGAATGGAGAACATATCCTTGGGCTATGAATTTTCTGTTTTGATGCATCTACTCTAAAACAGGATTCATATAGTTATTTCCCTAGCTACTAAATTAACCTTTGCATTGTTAGAATACAATTACAATAATACAATCCTTGTCCGGGCACAACGACTATCTTTTCTTGGCATTGGACAGACTTCATGTTGGTACCCAAAATGTACTATAAACAATTAACTTTTCTACAAAATAAGATGGTGCCCTTAAATGTGCTTCTAATATTACACAAGCTTTCTCAGCTCAGTCTGAATAGTGTGCGGAGAAACAAAATGGATACAAATAGACAACATGGGTTCCGAATCATTTGAATTCCATTTATATATAGTATCAGCTATGGTACTGCACATATGCTGCATTAAAGGGGTGGGTCTTAAAGGTGGATAGAGAGGGGGATTGTTGAGAGGAATGGCATTCCAGAGGTGTGGGGCAGTGACCGAGAAAGGTTTCAGACAGAAGAGGGCTTTAGATACAAAATGTGTAGACAGGAGACATCCTTGAGCAGAACGCAAGAGTTATGCGTATAGCAAGAAAGTAGGGCTGAGATGTAAGGAGGGGCAGAAGAGTGTAAAGCATTAAAAGTGAGGAGGAGAATTTTCTGTGTAATACGGAATTTAATAGGAAGCCAGGATAGGGATTTCAGCAGGGGAGATGCTAAAACAGATTTAGGAGAGTGGAAAGTGATTCTAGGAACAGCGTTAAGGAAAGATTGAAACGGAGACAGGAGAGAGGCAGGAAGGCTGGATAGTAGAAGGTTACAAGCAGAGTTTCAGCAGCAGAGTGACAGAGGAACGGGCATACAGTATTTTTGCAATGCTACATAGGAAAAAAACAACAAGTTTTAGCTTAATTGTGTCAATGTAGTATCAAAAGCATACAAAAAATACAAAAATTGCCAATGCTACATCCAATAAGGCAACAAATATGTAGTTACATTCTTAACTTAAAAAGTGGGGAGGAGTGAACTTAAAACCAGCTAGGAGGGGCCACTAACCTCCAAACAACAACTACCAGTTGCTAATTTACAAACACATACAATCCCTGCAAGCTTTAACCCCAACACCCATGTTAGAGCTTGCAGGCATTGTGTGTGTTTGTAGGCAATTTTCATACTGTATTCTTCTTCGAATCCTTCCTTCTCACTCTCAGCCCTTCTCTCTCCCTCTTCATTTTCATACTCTTCACATTCTGTCATTCCTCTACTAATCTCTCCCACTCTGTCATGAGTCCCTCTCACAGTACCTAAAGATGTGTTGAGTTCAGATCCAAGACCGGTAGAAACTAGAACTGTCCAACTGGCCAGCCACCATCTTAGTTTGGGTGTAAAACCCTTCCCAGGCTACTACAGTAGCTCTTTGATTGTCAACTTTCTGTTTACAGAGCTGAAGCCGGTTTATTCTCTATTCCCTAGCGCTGTGTCTTTCCTGTTCATTCCTCAGGCTTCTAGATTCTGCAGATCTACAGGTACCTTCTTGTCTTTTGCCCTAGCACTTACTGAATTACCCCCTGCTTTTTATTTATCCCCTGCTACCGTTGCGTTTGCATGTAGCACTGCAGTTCTTGCAGCTAACTCTAGTTTGTCTAGTTAGTCCCTCCCTTGAACTTAATGTCCCCTGCTTTTTGTTTGTCCCCTAGCTGCCATAGCAGACTCCATTTTGTTTTCCATCTTTTTTACATTAGTGCACCATTAAACCCTATCAGTTTTTACATATTTCAGTCTCCTGTCTTTTGAGAGTGTCAATATTATCCCTGAGGATTCCATACATCCTGATACCCTTCTTCTCTCTCCCCCTACTACTTTTCTCTGTCTCCCTTCTCTATCTGCCCCTCAAACTGCCTCCTCTCTATCTGCCCCTTCCGTCCTTCTCTCTCTTCCCCTCCATCTCTCTATCCTCCTCCCTGTCTATCTTTATCCCCCTTACCCGCTTTCTTCCCACTCCTCTCTCCCTTATTGCCCCTCTCATTCCCCTAATTCTCTCTCCCATCATCTCCTCTCTCTCTCTCCTTCTCCTTACCCGTGACATACTTGTCAGTGTTAAACATCTGATGAAACTGCAGCCGCAGTGAAACGCATTAAGTAGTATGAGCAAGTTTTTCCCAGACTTAACCACGTAGCCAGATCACATTCCAATGGGATTGATAGGAGACGCCCCCCCAACCAGCTACCTAGCCAATCACACAGTTAACTTATATAATATTGATGAAGTATAATGTGATGATATAGTGAGATAAGGGACTAGTCACCCAATTAGAAAAAAAAAACACTCCAAATTTGTTAGCATAACACTCACATCTTCATTGGGTTTAAGGATGTTATTGAGGTAACCAAGCTGATGCTGGCACAACTAAATCCTCCACCTCCTCTGCTTCATGCTTCTCAATGACTGATACCTTCTCCTGGCAGGCTCCAGAATTTATAGCTAAGCAACATTCTGTGCATTATGATGTAATCAATGAGTTGATGTGACCTCACAATGCTGTGGTCAGCTGCCTACCTAGCCATAAACAGAAAGTATTTTGTGGAGAGGAGCCCAGCCAGCAGCCAGACAGGAAACATAGATCATAGAGGCATAGATTAATATTAATAGTTGTATGATTACAATATTTGTAGATGGATTCAAATACGTATATTTGGAGGAATTTTCATGCATTTAAAGAGTAATTCAACTGAATGATTATTTGTATTTTTTTTTTTTTTTAGCATTATAGGTTTGAAGCAGGGGATCTCTGGAGCTGACCTGCGTTAATTTCAGTTCCAGCGAACCCCTGCTTACCAAGATACTTACTGTAGCAGCTCCGGATGGCCTATGTGGGGCTATCAAAATGGCAGAATTAAAATTCCTGCATCATGCAGGCCAATAGGAAACCATGATGTCATCCCTTGCAGCTTCTTATTAGCCCACATTATCAGGAAATTGAAACCTGCAGAGCTGCTACCGGCACCCTCTACGGAGGTATGTATCTTTGAAACCAGAGGGTCCACGTAGCTGAATTTAAGGCGGTTCAGCTCAAGAGATCTCATGCTTCAGTGCTATTTAAAAAAAAAAAAAATATATATATATATATGTATATATATATATTCCCAGTAAAATCAACCCCACACTGATGAGACCCATCAAGGTCGAAACAGCTGTCTGTGGGTGGTTTTCTGGATATGCACCTTAACCCTGGCTGTGCTCAAAGCTGTGACCATGCAGCAAGCTTAAGCCTATAGGGAACCATGTTAAAAATGGTTATTGAGGCAAAAAGTGACACTGTGTGCTCATTTGCATGTCATTTCCCAGAATCCCTTGCTGCAGTGGAAGTGCTGTATGCTGGGTGATAATGGGGAAAGGCGGGGTTGCAGACCTGCCTAAGACATGCAGATGAGCATACAGTTATATTTGCATATTTGCTTTCCTGTGGAGGGTTTTTGTCACTTTTTTTACTCACCATAACTTAACTCAGTATTATATATATATATATATATATATATATATATATATATATATATATATATATATATATATATATATATATATATATATATACAGTGTTCGACAATCATATACATTTACACGCCCGGGGCGGGTAAATTTAACCTCCGGGCGAGTAAATTTTGGCCCAAGCAGTACACGTGTTTGTTTTTTTAAATTTCCCTGCTCGCGCTGAAAAAAAAAAATCCCCCTACCTGACAGCTGATTGGCGCGCGCTCCCAGGCTTTGTGGCCGCGTGGCCAGGCTCTATATGAGCCCGCCCCCAACGAGTGGCCATTCTTTCTCTGCCAGGAGATCTTTTGGAGGGTAAGTACTCTCCAATCTCTCCATTCTGCGCCCCTCTGCTCCTTCCTTGCCTCCTGCAAGACAACCTGCGATCCCCACATTGCTCCCCACTCACCACCGTGGCCCTCTGCGCCTCCGCGTTAGCTCTCATGCCCCCCTCCCCTCCTCCTGTCCCTCGATCCACCGATCGCTGCCTGGGATGGGAAGTCCCCACTGCTGCAGCCCAGTTGGTGTAAGCGGGGGGCCCTCACCACGTGCCTCCCACCCTGCCGCCTCCCCAAAGCTTAAAATATGCCCGCAAGCTATCTTCATAACGGCGCAGCTGCCGCATGAGGTGGGGAGGGGGGGGATGTCGGCCTGCCCCCCCCCCCCCAATGAGCTTCATGCCGCCGCGGGGTGGGGGGAAGAAGCAGCCTGCAAACCTGTTGGCTGCGCACTGCGGGACATGCCGACGAGGGGAGCAGGGCAGTGGCTGCCTGTCCCGTGGGGCACCGGCTCGGGGACACCTCGCCACGTGACTCCCACCTGGCCTGCCCCCCCCCCCAATGAGCGGGAGATGGGTGCGGGTGGGTGTGGGAGGAGCGTGGTGTTGGTGCTGGTCGCGGCCTTTCCTCCCCCCCCCTGTGTGTGTGTGTGTGTGTGCGTGTATATATGGGAGAATGGGTGTGTGTGTATGGGAGTATGTGTGTGATATCAGAGGTACCCCCACAATCAGTCACCCCCCCAGTCAGTCACCCCCCAGTCATTCACCCCCCCAGTCAGTCACCCCCCCAGTCAGTCACACCCCCCAGTCAGTAACCCCCCCCCAGTCAGTCACCCCCCCCCAGTCAGTCACCCCCCCAGTCAGTCACCCCCCCAGTCAGTCACCCCCCTAGTCAGTCACCCCCCCAGTCATTCACCCCCCCAGTCATTCACCCCCACCCCCAGTTATTCACCCCCCCCAGTCATTCACCCCCCCCCCCCCAGTCAGTCACCCCCCAGTCAGTCACACCCCCCCCCAGTGAGTCATCCCCCCAGTCAGTCACACACCCCCAGTCAGTCACTCCCCCAAGTCAGTCACCCCCCCCCCCAGTCAGTCACCCCCCCAGTCAGTCACACCCCCCCCCCAGTGAGTCATCCCCCCAGTCAGTCACACACCCCCAGTCAGTCACTCCCCCAAGTCAGTCACCCCCCCCCCAGTCAGTCACCCCCCCCATCAGTCACCCCCCCCCCAGTCAGTCACCTCCCCCCCCCAGTCTATCACCACCACCCCAGTTAGTCACCACCCCCCCAGTCAGTCACCACCCCCCAGTCAGTCACCCCCCCCCAGTCAGTCACCCCCCCAGTCAGTCACCCCCCCCAGTCAGTCACCCCCCCAGTCAGTCACCCCCCCAGTCAGTCACCCCCCCCAGTCAGTCACCCCCACTAGTCAGTCACCCCCCCCAGCCAGTCACCCCCCCAGCCAGTCAGTCACCAACCCACCCAGTCAGTCACCCACCCACCCACCCAGTCAGTCAGTCACCCACCCACCCACCCAGTCAGTCACCCACCCAGTCAGTCAGTCAGTCAGTCAGACACCCACCCAGTCAGTCACCCACTCAGTCTGTCACCCACCCAGTCAGTCAGTCACCTACCACCCAGTCAGTCAGTCAGTCACCCACCCAGTCAGTCAGTCACCCACCCAGTCAGTCAGTCAGTCACCCACCCAGTAAGTCAGTCAGTCACCCACCCAGTCAGTCAGTCACCCACCCAGTCAGTCAGTCAGTCACCCACCCAGTCAGTCAGTCACCCACCCAGTCAGTCAGTCAGTCACCCTCCCAGTCAGTCAGTCACCCACCCAGTCAGTCAGTCAGTCACCCACCCAGTCAGTCACCCACCCAGTCAGTCACCCACCCAGTCAGTCACCCACCCAGTCAGTCACCCACCCAGCCAGTCAGTCAGTCACCCACCCAGCCAGTCACCCACCCAGCCAGCCAGTCAGTCACCCACCCAGCCAGTCAGTCACCCACCCAGCCAGTCAGTCACCCACCCAGCCAGTCAGTCACCCACCCAGTCAGTCAGTCACCCAGCCAGTCAGTCACTCACCCACTCAGCCAGTCAGTCACCCACCCAGCCAGTCAGTCACCCACCCAGCCAGTCAGTCAGTCACCCAGCCAGTCAGTCAGTCAGTCACCCACCCAGCCAGTCAGTCACCCACCCAGCCAGTCAACCACCCACCCACCCATCCAGTCAGTCACCCACCCAGCCAGTCAGTCACCCACCCAGCCAGTCAGTCACCCAGCCAGTCAGTCACCCACCCTCTCTCTCTCTGTGTATCACCCACCCTCTGTGTGTGTCACCCACCGCTTCTCCCCTCTGTGTCTCCCCCCCCACACTCTCTCTCTCTCCCCCACACACACTCTCTCTCTCCCCCCTCTCTATCTCTCCCCCCACACTCTCTCTCTCTCCCCCCACACTCTCTCTCTCTCCCCCCCACACACTCTCTCTCTCACCGGCGGGATTGCTGCTTTAGATATTGTGAAGCGGGGGCGACCAGACACTGGTTATGGAAACTTGTCAGGAAACTAGTCATTCACACCTGGCTTTTATTTCTAGATCCAACATTTACACACACACACACACACACACACACACACACACACACACACACACACACACACACACACACACACACACACACACACACACACACACACACACACACACACACACACACACACACACACACACACACACACACACACACACACACACGTAACAAGGACTAATTGTAGTATAATGTAATACAGTTGTTCTAACTAGGAATTTATTAAATGTATTTTATTTATATATTTTATTTTAAAGCGTGTTGGGGCGGGACTTAGGGCCGGGGTTGGGGGCGGGACTAGTTGGCGAGTAGATTTTTTGGTTGGGCGAGTAGATTTTTGGGTGATTTGTCGAACACTATATATATATATATATATATATATATATATATATATATATATATATATGTTGTGTATGTTCAGCTGCTTTAAAGGTTGGGATGGTGACATTATGGAGATATAAAGGGTTATTAATTACAGTGATATTTCACCGATTGGACACTAAAGCACAGAAGTCAATATGAGTTTCCATGCGAGGGTGCTGGACTCACTATCACACTCTGATTAATAACCACCAGCTGAATGTCCAAATTATACAACTTGATTATACAGTACAATAGGAGATCTTTAGTGCAATGTAGAAACAAAGCACAAAAGGACATAGATAGACGGGGTCCACTTGAGGTTGAACCATGTAGATGACTTTCTTTCATTGATCACTGTGACAATCAGAAATATCTTTCCTTAGGTGCTAGGGCATCCTGAATGCTGTTACTGTACCTTCTTGCTGAGCATACAGTAATAATGCAGGGCACGATCAGTTCTTAATAGACTGGGTTGCAGTCCTTTACTGATCCACTGAGGCGTGTGGGAAGCAGAACTCCTGAAATTTAAAATGAGATAGAAAGGAAGAAATTTAAGGAACCTGGAATGAATTGACTTCAGAACAATTTATCTTGTGATAAAGAAATCACAAGCTAAGTTTCAACATGAGTAACAATCTCATATAAGAAGGATGCACCCTTATTTAGAATATTAATCGCAGCATAATTATCAGAATAAAAGACAAATGCTGTGTAATTTCCATAAGTGAGTAAAAAAAAATAATACAGTTTTGACAGTGGTGCATATCTTAAAAGGGTTTCTTAAAGAGATTATCCCCTCCAATTGTTGTGACCAAGGGACAGAAAACCAGAAAAGTTGAGTAAAGACGAGTGAATGATCTGAAGAGAGATCTTCGTAGATCTTTTTCACAGCCAGGAATCTTTCATAAACGAGTAGTTTGAGTAGTTTTGTTTGTATCCTTTCCTGCTATACAAAGTGAGCACACAAGGTTAGGTCAGACATAGAAAATAACGGTTTTAAATATGTCCTTACACAGTTTTGAAGTTAAGTTGCCACCTGGCTCCAGATCACTTAAACACATTTAGTCTGTCAAGAATATTACAAAAGTGAAAGGGCTGAAGCTGTCATAGAGGTAACATTCATATTGAAAGGGGAGCACCACCCAGTTATAGATTTGAGGTCTCCAGCCATAATTGTACTCATTCAGGCTTCATTAAAGCAGCAGTTCAAGCAATATCCTACGTGTCTGTTTCTTAATAAATCAGTTCTGTACTATGAGAAAATACTTGTAGCATTTCAATTTTTATAAAAAAAATACATGTTTTATAGACTTTTTTTTTTTTTTTTTTTTAAGGCCTTGTCCAATCTTTTTTATTTCAAGCGTTTTTATTGTTTTTTGTGGTATCACATCAAGACTTTGAAACAGGAAGAACAATGTACATCCGAACTATGGAATTATATTTTTGATATTTAAATATATATTTTGGACATAAGGTCTTAAGATATTTCAATAAAGCCAACATAAAAACGCCATCTTAACTTTAGAACATTTAAATACTTCTGGGCCTCCAATCGGGAGGCATTTACCTTCAAAGTCTTTGAGTGCTTTGTTACTTGAAAGGGGGGAAAAAGAATAGAAGAGAGAGGGGGGGGGGGGAGAGGAAAGGGTAAGAAGGGAGGGGGGAAAGGGAAGGGAGACAAGGGAAGGAGATCGTCCCCTTTATTCTCCCTCTACCACTTGCCCTCTTGACCCCATTCCCTCCCATCTCCTAAAACCTCTTGCTCCTACTATAATCCCTAAGCTCACACACATTTTTAACTCCACCCTCTGCTCTGGAACCTTTCCATCCTCCTTCAAACATGCAACAGTCATACCATTACTCAAAAACAGCAAGCTTGACCCTACTTGTCCTTCTAACTATCGACCTGTCTCCCTCCTGACTTTTGCCTCTAAACTCCTTGGACGTCTTGTATTCTCTCGCTTGCTCCATTTTCTCAACACCTATTCTCTCCTAGACCCTCTACAATCGGGCTTCCGCACTGCTCACTCAACGGAAACAGCCCTCACTAAAATAACTGACGACCTCCATGCTGCCAAAGACAGAGGTCATTACACTCTGCTCATATTACTCAACCTCTCTGCAGCATTTGACACAGTGGACTACCCTCTTCTCCTTCACATTCTCCATACTCTTGGTATTCGGAACAAAGCTCTATCCTGGATCTCATCCTACCTCTCCCATCGTACTTTCAGTGTCTCTTCTGCTAACACCTCCTCCTCCTCTATTGATCTCTCTGTGGGGGTACCCCAGGGCTCTGTCCTGGGACCTCTTCTCTTTTCTCTGTATACACTCTCTCTAGGTGACCTAATAACATCTTTTGGATTTAATTATCACCTCTATGCTGACGACACACAAATATACTTTTCAACACCGACCTTAAACCTGCTGTACAAACCAAAGTTTCTGAATGTCTCTCTGCTATATCATCCTGGATGGCCCTCCACCGCCTTAAATTCAACATGGTTAAAACAGAGCTCCTCATACTTCCTCCCAAACCTGGCCCTACTACCTCTTTCCACATTACTGTTGGAACTACGATCATTCACCCAGTAGCCCAAGCACGCTGCCTAGGGGTCACACTCGAATCCTCTCTCACATTCGCCCCTCACATTCAAAACGTTTCTAAAACCTGTCGCTTTTTCCTCCGCAATATAACAAAGATACGCCCTTTCCTCTGTTGCTCGACTGCTAAACTCTGACTCAGGCCCTCATTCTCTCCCGTCTTGTTTACTGTAACCTCCTGCTGTCTGGCCTTCCTGCCTCTCACCTGTCTCCCCTACAATCTATCCTAAACGCTGCTGCCAGAATCACTGTACTCTTTCCTAGATCTGTCTCAGCATCTCCCCTCATGAAATCCCTCTCCTGGCTTCCGATCAAATCCCGCATCTCACCCTCCATTCCTCTCCTCACTTTTAAAGCTTTACACTCTTCTGCCCCTCCTTACATCTCAGCCCTAATTTCTCGTTATGCATCATCCAGACTCTTGCGTTCTTCTCAAGGATGTTTTCTTTCTACCCCCTTTGTATCTTAAGCCCTCTCCCGCCTTTAACCTTTTTCACTGACTGCCCCACACCTCTGGAATGCCCTTCCCCTCAGTACCCGACTAGCACCCTCTCTATCCACCTTTAAGACCCACCTTAAGACACACTTGCTTAAAGAAGCATATGAATAGCACTGTGGATATTCTGAACACATGATACATAAAGCTTGGCCCCCTGCAGACGCACTTACCAGAACTCCCTCCTACTGTCTCTGTACGTCCTACTTACCAATTAGACTGTAAGCTCCTTGGAGCAGGGACTCCTCTTCCTTAATGTTACTTTTATGTCTGAAGCACTTATTCCCATGATCTGTTATTTTTATTATCTGTTATTTATTTGATTACCACATGTATTACTACTGTGAAGCGCTATGTACATTAATGGCGCTATATAAATACATACAATAAAATGCCATACAATCTCCCCAGCATCGGTTTTGGTATTAGGTTTTACCTTTGGTTGAGATAGATTCCTATGCTCTATTTTTCTAGTTCTCAGGCCATGCGTCCCAGACCTTATAATGCTGGTCTGTTTTCTGGCTTAGGAGGGCTGGGAGGAGCTCCATCATTTTGACCTCCTTAACTCTGCTGATAACCTTTTGCTTTGATGGGGCTTTTATTTTTTTCCATGCAGCTGCTATTGAGCAGCGTGCTGCAGTGAGAATACATTCCGCCAATTTCCTTTGAGGGGTCAGGAGTCCTTCTATGGGTTTGGCCAGTAGAAAGGACAGAGGGTCCATCTCTATGTTCTCCCCAGTAACATCTTGGATCACATTTTTAATCATGTTCCAGAAAATCTGTATCTGGGGACAAAACACCCAGATATGTACCAGATCTCCTTTCTGGCCACATCCTCTCCAGCAGAGGTCGGGTAGGCCAGGGGAGATCTGGCTCAGCCTACTCAGGGTTAGGTACTTAGTATTTTATATATATTCTCTTTTATAGTAGTACAAATTGAAGTTTTGGCTGCCGATTCCCAGATATCCTCCCAGTCATCTTTATCTATTTCCATATTGAGGTCATCAGACCATTTTTTCATACTGTATATCTCTGATTGGCGGCTACTATTGGCAGTGCTATTCCTGAGTAGATCTCCGATATCAGACCCTTCTTATATATACCGCTTGTACAGACATTTTTAATGTTTCTAATGTAGGAAGCATTTCCAAAGTGACAGCCGCCTTCCCCTTCTGATAGCTCTGGCTCTTGAGACCCACCCTTTCTCTAGCAGTGCACCAATTGTATCTAGTAACTGCCCAGTCAATCATATTCCAGGAACTACATTGCCCAAAATGCTGTGCAAGGACTGAATTAAATAACCCGGAGCAAGTGAACGATTACAGGAGAACGGATCAATCTGCAGCTTGGCTATACATTTGTCAGTGTGCAGATTGTATTGATGCACATATTGAATGGAAAAAAAAAATATATATATATATATATATATATATTTTTAAACTACAGCTTGAACTGCAGCTTTAAATGATGTACTACAGTAACCCTACCTAATGCTATGTGACTGTCTTTAAATTCATAAATAGTATACATAGCATACAATTATGCCTAAGAACTTCACAGATTGGTATTGAATAGAGATGGGCAAATTTTGGGGCTGGATTTGGATCCGCCGCTTATCAGCCGGTTCCTTTTGTCCGCGGATTTTCGGGGATCAATCTCAAAAAGGCGATTTACGTTTTGCGGATTTTTGAAGTGAAACTTCTTTAGTGGCACCTAGTCCTGATGGGACATAACTGGAGAGATGGGAGACGAAATGTGAAACGGAAGTGACGTCACGTAATGGACGCCGCTCCCCTCACACGTCCCCTGTCACATGCAGCGGCCGCCGGCGCCGCTCCTAATGGCCACTACCCCCCCTCCCACGGCTGCTCACCGCCACCGCTCCTAACGGCCGCTGTTCCCCGCCCGCTGCCATGCCGCGCATGCGCAGTTGTGATGGCGCCGCTGATGGACGCCACGCATGTGCAGAAGCGGCTGGCAGCGGCGCTATTCCCCCCACACGCTCCTAATGCCCCTTGGCAGCGGCGCCATTCTGCCCTCCACTGATGTGGGTGTTCGCGGGCCCCCTGCGCCTGTAGGAAGTGGTGGCACAAGGTGCAAACCCGGGCGCAACCCGTGCGGCACAGGGGCTCGGCGCCGGGGACAGGCTCCTGCTGCTGGAAGAAAGGGTGACCCGGGCAGGCTGGGCAGCGGACGGGTAACCTCACCTCTCATCCACGGTCACTCATGCCCGTGCTGGGCGCATGTCCCCCCCGGGGGGAGGGGTGCACAGAATTTGCGGAAGGGGAGGGAGGTGGTGAGCAATGTTACACCCCGCCCCTGGCTGCAGTAGGACACACACAGACACTGACTGACACACTGACACACATACACACACACACTGACTGACACAGATACACACACTGACTGACACACATACACACACTGACTGGCACAGATACACACACTGACTGACACACATACACACACTGACACACAAACACACACTAACTGAGACACATACACACACTGACTGACCCACACACACACACTGGTACACACACACACTGGTACACACACACACACACACACACACACACACACACACACACACACACACACACACACACACACACACACACACACACACACACACACACACACACACACACACACACACACTGACTGACACACACACATACACACACACTGACTGACACACACACATACACACATACACACACACTGACTGACACACACACATACACACACTGACTGACACACACACATACACACACTGACTGACACACACACATACACACACTGATTGACACACACACATACACACACTGACTGACACACACACATACACACACTGACTGACACACACACATACACACACATACACACACACTGACTGACACACACACATGCTGACTGACACACACACATACACACACTGACTGACACATACACACACTGACTGACACAAACACATACACACTGACTGACACACACACATACACACACTGACTGACACATACACACACTGACTGACACACACACATACACACACTGACTGACACACATACACACACGCACACTGACACACATACACACACACACTGACTGACACACATACACACACACACACACACACACACACACACACACACACACACACACACACACACACACACACACTGACTGACACACATACACACACTGACTGACACACATACACACACACACACTGACACACATACACACACTGACTGACACACATACACACACTGACACACATACAAACACTGACTGACACACATACACACACTGACTGACACACATACACACACACTGACACACACACACACACACACACACACACTGACTGACACACATACACACACACACACACTGACTGATACACATACACACACACACACTGACTGATACACATACTCACGAGGAATTCACACTTAGTGCAAATAGCTAATGCAGGGGATGTGTGCCGAGCACACGAATTATAAGTCAAATTTATTTGCGTTTTGTCAATGAGATTGTATTTTGATTTTTAATTAAAACATCACCAATACAAATACAATTTCTGTGACAAAAGTCAAAGAAGTTTCACTTACTATGCGCGTGCACAGCACACACAGCTTTTTAAAAAAAAATTATTATTGCCAATACTCTCCGTTGATTACACAATCCTATGACTGGTTTGTACAATGAAATCCACGGATTCATTGATACCGCTGAATCCGTGGATCTGATTCTACAAATCCACCAACAGATTTAATTCAATGGTGGATTTTGATGAATCCAAGTGGATTAAAACCGAGTTTGGGGGTGAAATGTGAAAAAATCCAGGAAACGGATTTGGGAAGAGAGACTGATATGTCCTAAACCCATAGACATTTATATTCCTACAAACATGGGTTTACGCTTGATAAACATTTTTGTATGATAATGAGTTTATATGATTAGTTGCATATACTGTCTAGGAAAATCTTAGCTTTCATGATTCTTGAGGAGTAGTTTAAGTCTGAAGTGGTGAGTGCTTCAAACAGAAAAGAAATGGCAGCAATAACTTGTCTTCAAACTACATTTTCATAGTAAATAAAGCATTCAGATAGCGACAGATATATTTTACTTACAGTTCTATTTGCATACAGTATATATTACAGAAATTGCTTCCTGCTTGAATACGAATATACCACTTTGTAAACTCTCTGAAAAGCATTGATGTAACAGCAAAATCATCTGTGAACGGCAATGAGTTGGGTTCACACTTATGCAAATTCAAAATGAAGCAGCTGGATCATTATTTTCAACATGACAGATCTGGTTTTGTATGTGAGGTTCTCTAACACAAAATATGCTAAATATAAAACGTGATAGATTGCACTTTGAGTTTAGTTTAATCAAATGTGTAATGGTGTAGAATTGGTATAGGAAGAGTTTGTCATACAAAACAGGGGGTGATGACAGTTTGCAATTACATCCACAATGTGGACCTTCCCTTTAAATTGTTTTGTCCTTCATTTTTCCTTAATTCTTCTTTCCTTCATTCATTGTTCTTTCTTTCTTTCTTTCTTTCCTTCATTCATTGTTCTTTCTTTCTTTCCTTCATTCATTGTTCTTTCTTTCCTTCATTCATTGTTCTTTCTTTCTTTCCTTCATTCATTGTTCTTTCTTTCTTCCCTTCATTCATTGTTCTTTCTTTCTTTCTTTCCTTCATTCATTGTTCTTTCTTTCCTTCATTCATTCATTTATTCATTCATTCATTCATTCATTCATTCATTCATTCATTATTTCCTTCATTCATTGTTCTCTTTCTTTCTTTCTTTCTTTCTTTCTTTCTTTCCTTCATTCATTGTTCTCTTTCTTTCTTTCTTTCTTTCCTTCATTCATTGTTCTTTTTCTTTCCATCATTCATTGTTCCTTCCTTATTCCTTCCTTCCTTCCTTCCTTCCTTCCTTCCTTCCTTCCTTCCTTCCTTCCTTCCTTCCTTATTCCTTCCTTCCTTCCTTCCTTCTTCCTTCCTTCCTTCCTTCCTTCCTTCCTTCCTTCCTTCCTTCCTTCCTTCCTTCCTTCCTTCCTTCCTTCCTTCCTTCCTTCCTTCCTTCCTACCTTCCTTCCTTCCTTCCTTCCTTCCTTTCTTCCTTTCTTCCTTCCTTCCTTCCTCCTTTGTCTCTGTTCTTCTTCTTCTGTGTGTGTATCATAAAGTAGGGTTAACAATCTTTTCATTTCAATTTCTTTCTTTTGGCAATTGTTGGTGTCGTACTACAGTAATTCTCTTTTCTCTCTCTCCAAACTATTTTCTCTATGCATCGCCACCACTGTGCCACCCTTGCTAAGGAAGTATAAAAGGCAAAGAAAAGCACAATAGAATCTGGTATATGTAGAGATGGGCATTTTTTTTGTTGCCAATTTGGATCCGCAGCGGATCGCCCGGTTCCTTTGTTCCACAGATCAATCTCAAAAAGGGCGATTCGAGTTTTGCGTTTTTTTTTATTATTATTGCCAATACATGCCACGGATTCCGCAGCCTGAGGATGGATTTGTAGAATTCTTAAGAATCCACAAAGGGATTGCTGAATCCGCTGATTGGATCCTACAAATCCGTCCACGGGTTGTATCCAACCAAATCCGTTTGCGGATTTTACTCCACGAAATGAACTTTGGGTGCAACATCAGCAAAAATCCGGGAAACGGATTTGGGCGGATTCACCCATCTCTAGGTATATGTGTGTGACGTTTACATAGTGGATTGTGTTTAACATAGATACATAAAATTTGGTGGCATACAGTATAACAATATCCCACCTAATCTGTCCATTTTGTGCTCTATAGTAAAACCTCAGATCTTATTTGATCCTTGGCTTACATTCATATGTAGGATAGCCTTATGCCTATCCCAAGCATTTTCTAATAGCCCTTTCTTTCTGCATTAGCCTCTGGCACCACTGTTGGAAGCCTACACGCATTTCACAAATCCACTACCCATTCCATGAAGACATACTTTCTCACACTTCCCCTATGCCTTCTACCCTCTAGTTTCAGAGTCTGACCTCTTGTTCTAGCATTTCCATTTCTCTGAAATATTCTGAAATATCCCTTTTGTTTTTGTTAAAACACTTTATATATTTGAAAGCTTATGTCATATCTACCCACTCCCTTTTCTCTTGCTGTACACACTGAGGTCCTTTTGTCTTTCCTGATAAGTTTTATGGTGTGTGATTATTGATGTGTTGACTGTGTTCATTGGGTATGCTTAATATGGAACCAAGAATCTTGACAGCAGATGATGAATGGAAGTTTGATACAGGTTTTATCCGAATGAAGAAAATGCTCTATAATAGTTTTATACATATTTTTTTTTTACGGCCTGTTTAATATTTTGGGGAAAAAAGGGCAGTGGATACGTCAAAGTCATGCTTTACAAATACATTTTCTTAGTTTTCAGGAATAGTTGATTTTCATCATTCCATGCTCATTGGAAAACCTTTATGAAATATTCCATTAACATTCCCTTAAGTTTTTATTTTGTTTTTAAGTGTTATATATTTTTTATATGTTTATTGCAATTTATGAAATTAGGTGAATGTTATAAACTTTTTGGTAAATGAAAAAAAAACAGCTTCATAAATATGGGTGAAGGGCACCTTTATGGCTGGCTTCTAATCTGAGAGTATAAAATACCCCATAACTCTCTCCCTGCAAACATGAGATGAATGAGATTAATAATACCTACATCCTTGCATTCAGATGAATTTGATGCCCACATAGACACCCTTTTTTGACCTTGCGAGGGACGCTAATTATCAGACATTTGCAACACAGTTATCTTCTAACGATTAATATGGTGACACACGAATACTTCTGCCTTTTACCAATTTATACTTTATGTTAGTATGGGTCGTATCAGATATTAATGATCATGCAGAATGCGAATCTGTAATTATAGTGAATGGGAGTGTCCTTTCTGTCACCCTTGGGTGTGCTGGCCAAGAATGTTCTCTGGACTTTACAACTTCGTTTGAAGCTTAACTCCCAGCAGAGAGAATAATATCTGTAAACTCTCACGTCATATTGATGTACTGCACAGTAAGCATGGCATACTCTTAGTTATTTTATTGCCACCTTAAGTCACTGAACTCATGACATTCCTTGTCACACACACCAGAAACAGAAAATTGTTCTTTTAAAAAGAAAATTAACCCCTTTGGGTGTTGGACTACTCACATTCTTTAAGCATTGCATGCCTTTATCGTGACACATATGAGTACTATACAGTAAACCATAAAGAAGAAATCTCAGGTATCAGTGCGTCTGAATAAGGGATAACATATGAGTACTAGACAGCTAGTCTCCATCATAACGCCGGCACCCTGACCGTGGCCTTACTCACTCTTCTCCTCACTCACTCCCCCTGTCCTCTCACTCGCCCCCACCTTCTGTCATTTACCCCACTCTCACTCAATCCCCCCAATACACATAAAAAGCCCCCCACTCCCCCAATACACAGTAAAAAGCCCCCTCACTCCCCCAATACACAGTAAAAAGCCCCCACTCCCCCAATACACAGTAAAAAGTCCCCACTCCTCCAATACATAGTAAAAAGCCCCCACTCCCCCAATACACAGTAAAAAGCACTAACGCCCCCAATACACAGTAATAACACTCCCAATCACCCAATCCACAGTAAAAAAAAAAATACTCCCCCAATACACAGTAAGAAAACCACTCCCCCAATACACAGTAAAAAAAAACACTCCCCCACTACACAGTAAAAAGCCCCCCACTCCCCCCAATACACAGGGGAAAAAAACACTCCCAAAATACACAGTAAAAAGTCCCCCAATTCCCTAAAACACAGTAAAAAAAACACTCCCCCAATACACAGTAGAAAAAAACACTCCCCCAACACACAGTAAAAGCCTCCCACTCCCCCAATACACAGGAAAAAGCTCCCCCCCAATTCACAGTAAAAAGCCCCCCCCCCCCCCAATCCGCCAAAAAAAAGTAAAAACATCCCCACTTCCCCAATACACAGTAAAAAAAATGACTTCCCCAAAAACACTCTAAAAAAAACACTCTAAAAAAAACACTCCTTCAATACACAGTAAAAAAAAAAAACTCCCCCAATACACAGTATATAGGCCCCCACTTCCCAATACACAGTAAAAAGCCCCCCGCTCCACCAATACACGGAAAAGCTCCACACTCCCCCAATACACAGGTAAAAAAAACTCACTCCCCCAATATACAGAAAAAAAACCACTCCCCCAATAAACAGTAAAAAATCTCACTCCCGATACACACTAAAAAAATAACACTCCCCAATACACAGTAAAAAACACTCCCCCAAAATACACAGTAAAAAGCCCCCCACTTCTCCAATACACAGTAAAAAAAAGCCCACTCACCCAATACACAGTAAAAAAACATTCCCCTAATACACAGTTAAAAGCCCCCAACTCTCCCAATACACAGTAAAAAAAAAAACACTCCCCCCAATACACATTAAAAAGACCCCCACTCCCCCAGTACATATTTTTTTAAAAAGTACATATTAAAAAAAAAAACAATACATAGTATAAAAAAAGATTTACCTTGCTGATGGTCAGGCCTGGACCGGTGACTGCCCTTCACTGCCGAGGGCGGGGGGACTTCCGGGGGTGGGTGACTGCCAGGGAGGGTATCTACCGGGAAGGGAGTGATTGCTGAGAAGGGGGTGACTGTGACTGCCGGGCCCCGGCTCTTCTCACCTGCAGGCCTCTTACTCTATCTCTGTCCAATGCCGGACTCTCTGACTTCAACGCGCGCGCCTCTCATAGCGCAGCGTGCCGGAGGCTGGGCCAAGCTCAGTTCCGGCGCTCCGACATCAGAGAGTCCTCCTCCTCAGGGCCGTCAATGATGGAATAGTCTTTGAGCAGGCTGTGAATCAGCCTGCAACAATCCTGTACCGACATCCTCTTCTTCCCCTTGGTCAAACGTTCCCTGGCGAATACAAAACATCCTTGAGACAAACTCTTAGACACCAACCGGTTTCGATTGCGTCCGCTGTGTGTGTTCCTGTGTAAATGACCGTGGAACACCAAAAGGCCGAGAAGCGATCAGCCCATGGATCCCATGTTGGGATTAGGTGCAAAGTCAGTGAAACCACTCACAGACAGCTGTTTCGACCTCTTGGGTCTCATCAGTGTGAGATTGGTTGTATAAAAGCTGTGTTAACAGTGAGCATTAATTTATAAGGGTTCCATGTAAAAATGGATGTCAGGCAAAATTTGACTGTAGTTAAACTGTTATCTTTTTACTAAGTGTGTGTTTTATTGCATGCGGGTCCTGTAACAGGGTTATTCTACATATAGGATCCCATACAGGTGGAGGCTCTACCAAGCATCGATCAGGGTACACCCCAGGTTCCCAGCAGTGGAGGCTCCGGCTTCCTGTTGCCACAGGTATTGTACTGCACCACACATACCATAGCTACACATCTCCCAGGGGGTGGGGGAATGTGCGCTATATATATATATATATATATATATATATATATATATATATATATATATATATATATCCATAGCATGATACTGTAACAGTAAATTTAATAAAACAAAAAAGAAAACTCTCTTGGACATGCACTCACTAGAGAACAGAATAAAAAGGGCATGTAAGAGATACATCTCTATTGTTGTGACATCACCGTATAGAGCGGGTCAAGCAACCAGTACACAGGAAGTCCCCGGTCACAAATTGCTGGATAATAAAAGATAGTCCTCACACTGCAAGTGTCCCAGATAATGTGGAAACACTCCAGAGCACCGCTGGAAGAATGACAGAAAATTGTAACGCTGTGCTCACCACAAAAAAGGTGGTACCCTGGGACTGAGGTGGGAATGGTATAAACGCAACCCACGGCCATGGGGGCACGTCTGGAGTGTAGATTGGTCGAGGTGGCTGGGTGGGGTTGGAGAGGTAAGAGTCGTCGTTATACTTGCCAAGGTCAGAGTAGGAGAGGTCCGGATCATTGAAGGTACTATTAGTCATAGTTGGGGTTGGAGAATAGAGTAGTCATTGTCCGAGTGCCGAGGTCAGGGTTGGAGAGATGTGGAGGGTCAGAGGTAACCGAGATTAGTATTCCAGAGTTGCGGAGTCCAAGAGCAAAGCCGGTCCAGCAAGGCAAGGCACGACTGTGGAGGCAAAGAACAGTTAAGCACAACGGAACATAAATCTATACTCAGCCAAAGTGCCAGTGGCACAGCTGAGCATATATAGGTAGGACTGTCCAATCCTATAGAGAGGCAGAGTGGAGGCGTGACCTCAGCGGAAGCAGTGATAGGGCTAGGTGCAGGAGACAGGTGAATGTGCTGGAGCTGATTAGCTCTGTTGCCATGGAGCTTGGGCACGTTGCACATGCGTCACGTGTGCGCGCCCTGCGCCACTGATGCGCAGCACAATACGGAGGCGGGGCCTTCCCCCGCAGTAACTGGTGACGTCACTGATGCGCGCATGCAAGCTGTGTGGCCGCATGCGAGCTGTGCGGCCTGTTGATGTTCCCTTGGAAGGAGCCCGCGAGTAAACGGAGGTAGGGCGGGAGCATGCCGAAGGTGGTGTGACCCGAATCCTTACAAAAATGGACAGTATCCAGAGGCTCCTCACTGCAAGCAGTAAACACCAAAACGTGGGATGCTTTGGCTTTACACAGCGGGACAAGTGACCGGAGATCGCCGGGTAGCAGCAGGTGATAGCATGTATTCCCTTCCTCCTGGACCCATTGACACACACGGGTAACGTCAGCAAGTCGAATGTAACTTCCCAACACGTTTCGTCATGTGAAGTGACTTCCTCAGGGAATGGCCAATCAGCGCCGGCTCACTGCTTATGTGGCCACAGTTGCCTAGCATCATGTCAACAAGGCTAAAATAGCATAACGGCAGGCATAATGATATATGTATGCACCTAATGATGTTGCACAGCAGTGAGCTAGATGCTGGTGGGTCAAAAAAGGTTGGATAAACTTGATGTTACACAGAGATAGATCAATAAAATGAGTGGACACAGAGAGTATATATAAAAAGGGTGGAGATAACCCTATTGTGTGATGATTATTAATTACATCATATTTAATCACAACTCCATTTGTATAAAAATTCTATGCAATATTAAAGTACAACAATAGCGAAACATTACAATTTAATGTATAGAACTTATTTAGACTCTGTGGTTAGCTATTAGTGCAAGCTGAAATGACTGAAAGATGGATAAATGAATGATAAATATATACTAATGAATACTAGACTTACTGATAACAAGTGCAATTATAAAGCATGTCCACATATATACATGGATACAGTGGATACACAGATATATACAGCTGAACCCCATTATAACGCAGTGCTCAGGGTCCACATAATGAGACCGCGTTATAACAGGGATTGTGTTATAACCGGAGCGCGAAATGGCTGCCGCGCGAGAACGTACCTGACATCTGTACTGCACAAAACTGCCTTTCAGTAATGTGTACTAGAAGTTATGTTTGATAATAGAGTATATGACATCACACCAATCCTATGATGTAGTGGTAGAGAATCGCTAACAGGGTATGACGGGTCATGGGAGCTTCATAGAGGAGAGAGCTGCAGATGCTGTACTTTCGCGGCGGCCATTTCGAGAAAAAAAACGGAGATATTTTTAAAATTTGGAGCCACCCTCAGACCACGTTATAAGCGGATCAGCGTTGTAGTGGATTGCGCTATAACGGGGTTGAGCTGTATATATTTGGGAAGTGTTTGTGGCAAAGAGAGAAATGAGGATTACAGAAAATGGAACAGGAAAACCGCTTACCAGATTTTTATATACATATAAAAAGCCTCTTCTGGGATGTTGAAGCATCAATTGCAATGCAAAACACGCCTCTCGTTTGTTTACTGCTGACTAAAGCAGGAGTGCAGTGAAATATTTTAGGCTTTAATTTACTAAACTTTGATTTTAATATTGCTGTACATTAATGGTAAAAAGAATAGTTATTTTTTCCGTGGTATTTACGAAAGGTTTAACAGTTAACGTAGTCATGAATTTCATTTTATCATAGGGATACAGATGCAGCAGCCGTTATTTCAACACTTCACGCGTTGTATAGCTCAGAATACCCATGTCATGGCGCTTGATTTCTTCCAACCTTCCCGCCTTAAGACACAAGTGCAGGCGAGTGCAGAAAATGGAATTTTAGAGTTCTGGTTTTTAAACACCTGAAAGTGACACAGTAGCACAGTAGCACAGTACTGTACACATTACACTTCATTAATTTCATTGCACACAAAGAAACAGAATCCATAAAATTCAAACAAAGCAATTGCGATAAACATTGGTGATTGGCCGTGTTAATACTGCGTAGAATGGAGCAGAGCACACGAAAACGGCTCTGCGATTTGTTCGAAGAACGGCCGCTGTAAGTGTTGGCTAAATATAACACCTGGATTACTAATTAGCATGCAAATGAGTATGCATTGTTTAATGGCATATGCATGAGCGTTAAATTTAACAACAATGTCGCAAATATGCATGCATATATATGCAATTGAAGAATTAACGACTAATTACTATTCACATGTACTCACTAAACGCCTGTTAATATCAGTTTAGTACCAAAATATATTGCCAATTTTAATCACTGATCCCAGGGGTTGCACAAAATAAGATTGTCTGCGGGGGGCGCGGGGTTTACAGAGTCCCCGCACGCTTCCTGAAGGCACTTAAATTAAATGTCGGGGAAGCGGCAAAGGCCTCTGTAGACTGCACTTACCTTGGCTCAGACGGCTTCTGGAGATGCGTCGTCATGGCAATTTGACGCCACGGGGTCATGTCGCCATGGCAACGTGATATCATGACACCCAGATACCAAAGCCGAGGTAAGAGGGGAGGGTGTGCAGAAATGGGTACAGTCGGCAGGGGGGCACAGGAAAAAAGTTTGCACTCCCCTGACTTATCCCATGTTAGTGTTCTTGCCTATGTAAATAATGGACACTGTAGACATTGGCAACATTAAAACTAGCCAACCTTGAATAAATGATTAAAATATATATTATTAGCAGTGTTAAATGTATTAAACGAGCAATCCAAGCGGCCTTTTTTTACATTTTATTTTAATTACAGTAGGATTGAAGCATTGGGTTTCCAGAACCCCATTAATTACTTTGAGTACGCCCTGCTTCCTGAGATACTTGAAACTGGAAGGAAAACGGCGCTACTGCGCATGTCCGGAAAAAAGCTCCCAGAGTAATCTTCACACAACTTTATTGAACACACACAGGGCTACACCAGCATCTCCCCCTCTACGCGTTTCACCCTTTCACAGAGGGGTGTGAAAGGGTGTGAAAGGGTGAAACGCGTAGAGGGGGAGATGCTGGTGTAGCCCTGTGTGTGTTCAATAAAGTTGTGTGAAGATTACTCTGGGAGCTTTTTTCCGGACATGCGCAGTAGCGCCGTTTTCCTTCCAGTTTCCTGATACCTCTTGACGGCGGCACGCAGGAGCCAACGAGGAGAGTGGGCCCCAAACCGGAGGAAAGCAGGTGAAGTATCATACCCCTCTCCCTGCACCGGTTACTTCTGTGGCCTGGCATAACTCCCTCGCATGGCTCCAGTGTCTGAAGCATCCAGACCTGGTCAACTACACTGATGCGCACGACAGACCTATTGTTATTTTTCCTGAGATACTTACCTTCGTGGGGGTGCCTGGAACTTGGTGGAGTTTAAAGCCCACGGTCACGCGGCCCAATGGGAAGCCGCAACGGATGACATCACAGCTTTCCATTGGCACGCAGGACGCCGGAGCTTTGATAGCTGCCAATACATGAACCACATAGCCAAGCTGGAGCAGCTACCAGCACCTCCTCTGGAGGTAAGTATCTCCGGAAGCTGGGGGTCCCCGGAGCTCCAATGCAAGCTCCAAAGACCCTCTGTTTCAACCCTATCTAAAATAAAACAAATAAAAGGCTACTTGTATTGCAGCTTTAATATACTACAAGTGCACAGCCAGTCATACTAAACCCATTACTACTGATGTAGGAAGCAGTACTGTCTCTGGAGTCGCGTCTGAAAAAGGTTAAATCCGCAGCTCCAGAGATAGTGCCGTGGGGAGTCCATGCTTCAGGAATGGACCCCCCTAGTGATAATTATCTGGCACCTGGGTAGTCGCTTTCCTGCGGCTTGCCCCAGTGCCAAAAATAGTCAGTCTTGCTACATCTGTAGTTGAAAACTTGGGCGACTATAGTATAAGTCTTATGATATGCACATATCCTTTTTTGTGTTTGACTTTTTGGGTGTTTATATTGTATGTGTACGTGTCTGAAAAGTGTGATATCTTGACCCCCACCCCCCAAGAAACACAAAGTTAATGCTTAATTGTATCGCAAGCGTTACTTAATACTGAGTTCAAAGCTTATTATTGTTGTATGCAAATGAGATTGAATATCTCAACCCATGTATCAATATGTAATCCTTAATAAATATGGTCTAATTACCTTCAAAATTTCGCTGCAATCTCAATATTTTATAAAGCAAATTTTCATTTGTTTTCATTCACTTTGTCAAACACCTTTTTTTTGGGGTGCTGTTTTTTAAATGTCATGGTATAGTTGAATACTGATGTATAATTGAATTCCCTCCACTTCTTTCTCTGGAAAATGTATTGAATTGGTAACAATGACAGTCTGTGCAATTGAAATCATATGGCTCGACTGAGATTTTGGGGTGTATGCACTAAGCAGTGAAAAAATGCATTAGCCAGTTTTGCAATTAGCCAATTGGCTCTAGTAAACCATGTGACAGAGGTTTGGGGGAGAACGGATATGACGTCAGTGAAAGCCTGTCACATGGTATTAGAGCCAATCAGAGTAGGGATAGACTTCCCACGCTCTGATTGGCTACCGTACCATGTGAGGCCGGCCATGTTTCTTTTAATGACGTCATCTTAAAGGCAATTGAAGCAAAGCCATTCTGATTGGCGGTGCTTTCATTGCCTTTAAGTGACATCATCCTTTTTTTTTTGTATCGGACAAAACACATGGTTTTTAAGGCCCAATCAGGGCCGTGGAAACCATGACGAAAATGTGACGTCATAGGCCTTTAAAAGCCTATGTCGTCTCATTTTGAAGCCAGACGCCGAGGAGGAAGGACCTCCCGAAGAAGAAGAAGACCAGGGCGTGGCAGCAGATGGGAAGAAGACCCCGGAAGAGAGCCGCAGCTGAAAAAAGAAGAATACAGATGAAGATAGATTACAAGTAGAAGACCGGTGGATTGTTTTGTTTTATTATTTTAATGTTTATTATTTTATGGGTTCCTGTTCATGGATTGGTTCATGAGTAAGCTGTTCAACGGGAGTCGGTGAGTGGGTCAAGTAATGGTAAGTGAACTACATTAGAGGCAACGTTTATTCTAACATTTGCCGTAAACTAGCCGGGTTACATTCTGGGTATGTGCTGGGTATGTGCTGGGTATGTTCTGGGCTAGTTTGAGGCACGTTTAAGGCATTTCTGCATTGACTAACGACCCATAGGATTAACACAGCAGGGATCCCTGGCAGTCCAATTCAGTTTGAATGGGACTGCCAGGGACCCCCGCTGTTAATCTGATAGGCCATTAATCAATGCAGAAATGCTGGGGCTAGTTTAAGGAAAGTTTAAGGCATGTATTCAGAATGTACCTGGGTGTTTCCTGGGTTTTTTGGGGAATTGCCACTGGTTTTTGTTCGAATAAGAGTTGCCTCTACTGTAAAGAAATGTATTTTATGTTACTTGTTTTTTTTTGCTTTTTACATGTGTTGTTTTTTTTTATTGTACATCATTTCTTGCCACTGTATGTATTTATGCATGTATGTCTAGAGAGATACTGTATATACATACAGGGTAAGAAATGATAGTGTTTGAAAAGCTTGCTTTGCACTATGTTAAATGATTTTGGCTATGCTGCTATGCATAGATGTGTGTTCAATGTATTTTATCATTAGTAATTTTTGGGCTTCTATGCTGTAATTTAGGTCATGGTGAGGATTGCTTTTGTATATTTAAATTTTTGGTGTCCTATTTTGTATGATGGTAACTTGTTCTCTTTAACGGTTGCTATAGTTAATTGTGTAATTGGTATGGATGGTATTTTAATTGTTTTGGGATGTAATTAATGTATGCAAATTGATTGATGGTGACTATATTGGATTACATAGTATACTTCTTTTGATGTAATGGTATTTTCTTTGGAATATTGTATTGTTAACATTGATTTGCAGCGTCTACATGTTGCTTACATTTTCTGCTGCATGTATACAATGTAAATGCAATGTTTTAAGTGGCATTTGAGGCTTTGGATTGGAATTTGATGCTTTAGATTGGATGATTACATTTGATTTGTTTAGGAAATAGCATTGTATTTCATTGAGGATGTTAGGGATAAGTGGTATTTATATTGGAGCATGTTTTTGTTAAACCTGAGACATTTATTTGTATATTGGTTCATCATGTGTGTGTATATATATATATATTACACACATAAAAAAAAATTACAATAAAATAAAAAATAATATATATATATATATATTATTTTTTATTTTATTGTAATTTTTTTTTTCATGATGAAGCCACTGTACAAAGGAATGCGTGAAGGGTGGGTATGTGGCCATGGTGGCTTAACCCCTTAATTACCTTTGCGGTTAGTATCCGATAAGGTGATTAAGGGGTTCATTGATATATGAATGTCATTGCAATGTATTGGCTATGTTTAATTTTGGCAACTGACCACAAGGATGATGCTGGCGACGGAGCCTTCTTATTGATGAGGTCAGTAGAATTTTCTTTATTTTACTATGCTAGTTAATGTGTTTAATAATGGCCAAATAATGTATTATCCCTATCTGGACAATAGTTATTTGGCACATTATTGTACTTACTGTATGTGTTGGGGTGGAGGGAGGGGGTATTGGCCCCAAGGGTATGTGGGTAGGCCTTGTGGGTAGTGGGTGAGGGTGGTTAGGCTTAACGGGGTGGGAGGGTAGTGGGGTAGGGTATGTGGGTGATGGTGGGTTAACCCTTTAATGACTGTAGCGGTTATTAACCGCTACGGTGATTAAGGGGTTAGGGGACATTACATTGGATGTTTTTATTCTTGTTTCTGTTTTGCAGAAGTGGATGGGGCATTAGCAGGATGAAGATGAGGATGGCCTTCATCGTGGCAGCCGGACAAGGGTGAGTGCTATATGTATTTAATGTATTTATTGTTCTTTATCTATTTTAAATGGGAACATTCACTATTATCCATTTGTGGATAATAGTAATTGTGCCCATTACTATACTGTATGTTAGGGGGGTATAGGTGTTGTTGGTGTAATATATATATATGTATAAATATATATATATATATATATATATATAATCCAATGCACAGCCGGCACACCATATGCAAGTAAATAAGTTTTGGTGCTTATCCCATAAAGCAATAACAGACCATACGATACCGGTTGCAACACGACATCAAGGGACAGCACGCAGGTAAGTAAATCATGAATTTTCTATATTTGATAGAAGACACAAAAACCGATATTTCGGTCCCCCAGTGGGACCTTTCTCAAGGTGGTGCACCACCTTGAGAAAGGTCCCACTGGGGGACCGAAACGTCGGTTTTTGTGTCTTCTATCAAATATAGAAAATTCATGATTTACTTACCTGCGTGCTGTCCCTTGATGTCGTGTTGCAACCGGTATCGTATGGTCTATATATATATATATATTTATATATATATTTATTTAGTTAGTGTGGGGCTGTTTTGTGTGTTTTATTTTTATTGTGGGTAGTGGGGGTGGGTGAAGGGGGTATTTAGGCCCAACAGTGGTTTGTTTATGGCTTGTGGGTGGGTAGCGGGAGGGTTTAACCCCTTCATGACCGTAGCGGTATTAACCGCTACGGTCGTGAAGGGGTTAAGCGCACCCGCAACCCCCCCGCAAGCCCTAAACAAACAACAAGGGCTAAATACCCGCTTCACCACCCCGCTACCCACAATAAAGCTGGCACGACGGCTTAACCCTTTCATTGCCTTAGCGGTTAGCCGCTAAGGTAATGAAGTGGCCTTTAAAAGCATTTTTCCTGCCTCGGATGCATGCCGGGGGGGCTCCGGTGCTGGTATTAATGGTATCAGCTCAGGAGACCCCCGGCATCAATTCCAGCCAGGAAAAAGGCCAAAACATTTTCTAAGTGCCAATCCGCCGCTCATCAGCAGCCTCTCACATCAACTAGCGAACTTTTTTTGCCGTGGCTGATTCGGCATAAAAACGCCATTGTAGAGTGGCGAATAGCGGCGCAAAGCTACTCGCCACTACTAGAATGCAGTGTGGCGGAAAATGTGTCTATTTTAGGCAAAAAGTGCCTTCTCACCTCGCCAATGGCGGGGAAAAAAACCGCCACAAAAACTGGCGTTTTTTTTTATTCTTGCCACTTTCTCGCCCCTTACTGAATAGGGGTAGGCATTTTTGGTGGGAAATGGGCAAGCAGTGCCTTTCCGACGCTTACTGCATGATGCCCATAGTGTCAAGAGCATACAATCTGTAAGAATGAAAATAATTTATGGCACTTATCCAAAAGGTTTTACTGCTGTGACTGTGCATCTCAATGCATATGGACCAACTTCACAAGGTAAAAAATTCAATAATTAAAGTGACATATTTTATTGAGGCAACCAGCGTGGTTTTCAGCTGTAATAACTCCCTATAGTGGTGCACAACAGACAAATATATACAAGTATGGATAGTTCTACAGACTGTGAAGAATGGAATATAAAAATCAATACTTTATTAATAAGCAAAATAAATTATTCTTATGTATTAAAACCAATTTTACCCGCTGTAGAAGTCAGATAATCTTTTGGTGATTTAGCCGTATAAATGCATACAAGGGACTCCCTATGTAATTTAAGTGCAGAGTGAAGCACATGCATATACAAGGCTAGTGTAAATACACACTAGTATATGGTGTATGGGGTCAGTTGGCCCTCAGGGCAAACTATGTTCAACTGCTTGCGTTTGATTATCTGTAAAGTGAATCTGATAAGGCTCACCCTGGTTACACTACAGTATTAACATATACACTGGTGTAATTCATAATGGTCTTTGAAAGTGCATAGTATACCCCGCGCTCAATGTAGAGTCTATGGGGCTATGCACTAAGCAGTGAGCTTTTGCGTGTGAGTATGACAAAATGCCCTTTACAAAATTAAGCCAAACGTGGGATTCACTAAGAAGGGTAGTCGATTTTGGTACGTGCGATCAAAAACGTCCTATCGTGCGACCTGCTTTTTATATAAGTGCTATCGTGCTATCAATTAAATAACGCTATAGCTGATAGAAAAAAATGCAGCCTGTAAGAGCTGCATGGATAAGCTGCGTCTCCATGCACGGCTCTTACAGGCGAGCGTACAGTAGAAATATACATTTTAATAATAGTGTACATGTGCAGGGGGTCTCCTGGCTGAACAGCATTGGTTTCAGCCTCGGGGACCCCCTACTTCATGAGATACAGGCCTCGTTATTGGGTGCCGATATCTCCTGTGCTTTTACATCACCTGCGTCATGTGACCGGGGGATTTAAATCATGCATGGGGATACCAGCACCCCATAACGGGGCCTGTATCTCATGAAGTAAGAGCTCCCTGACGCTGAAACCAATGCGGTTCAGCTCAGGAGACCCCCTGCTCATGTACACTAGTATCAAAACACCAATAACAATAAAAAAATATGCTTTAACACAACACTGGCATCCGATGCCCCATTCTGGGGCCTGTAACTCGGGAAGCAGGGGGTCCCGGAGCCAGAAATAAAAGCAGTTCAGCTCAAGAGACCTTCTGCTCCTGCACACTATTTAAAAAATGACATTAAAGCAGCTTCATTACCTTTGCGGCTATCTGCTAAGGCAATGAAGGGGTTAAAGCACAATAGCAGGTTTATTGGGGGCAATTGCTCCCAATAAACATTGGAATATACAACACATCCACCCCTTGTGCCCCCAACAACCCCTATACGCCCTAAAATACATACAAGTTTTTTTTAGTTGTTTTATTATGCACAGGAATGATACTAGAGGCCAGCGGGGGCCCTTGGGTGGTCCCTGTCGGTGACCGAGGGCCCTCGAGAGGTCCCCACGGGTGTCCGGGGGTCCCTGCTGGCCTGCGGTACCAATTCTGTGCCCAAAAAACCCACAAGGTTCAATACTTTAAAATACATACACCTCCTTTCCCCCATAG
Source organism: Ascaphus truei (assembly GCF_040206685.1). Taxonomy (NCBI): domain Eukaryota; kingdom Metazoa; phylum Chordata; class Amphibia; order Anura; family Ascaphidae; genus Ascaphus; species Ascaphus truei. Next base: position 226,710,829 of record NC_134483.1, on the reverse strand, counting down.
CAGATACTGTACACTAATGAGCAAAATTACTATTATCCAGATATATTTGCCCATTTAAAATAAAACATTAACAAGCAGAAATAAAGTAAATAAAACTTGCATTCACCTCTGCCAGGCTGCCACGATGAAGGCCGTCTTCATCCTCATCATTGTCCATGTCCTCCGTTGCAACAAACAATGCAATAAAAAATACAATCTAATGTCCCCTAACTCCTTAATCACCTTAGCGGTTAGTAACCGCTAGAGTAATTAAGGGGTTAACCCACCATCCCCCACTTCACACTCAGGGGGCCTAACCACCCTCCCCAGGCAACTACCACGCCCTTCACCCATTCATTGTTACAGTGGTTACATTATGACCATATAATATGGGCCTGATTTACCACTATAGCAATAAATAGTGAAGTAAACAAAGCACAGGCCCAAAATAAAACACATTACATAGCAAACTAAAAACATAACAAATGCCAACAAAACACTTGATTGGCACAGTGGGTACATCATGCCCATGTAATATGTTTTATCACAGATTTTTATTTTGGTGATAAAAAGCCTTTTTAGTGTAATACTGCACTGTTATCATTGCTTTGTGAATCGTGCAGCAGGTATTATCGCACTTAAAGGACGTTTATCACACTTAAAAGCAGTGATCACTGCTTAGTGAATCGCCCCTTATGTCTCTTATATATCTCTTTCCATACTCTGGTTTAAGGCTTTTAGTATAGCTGCTGCCTTCCTGAGTTGATGGCTCATGCTTATTGAGCCTTCTTTTATAACGGGGTCATATGTAATGTATAGACCTGTGTCATGGTAACTTATGACAAGATATAATAAACACCAAATATCTGGGTTGAACTGAACGAGGCTTAGATATAATAAAATATATTTATTCCTTAAAAAAGGTGAACACAGCAATATAGTACAATTAACAGACAAGAAGGTAACACTTACTTAGGGTTGGGGGATGGAGAAGTATCAGCTAGCAATTCTCCAGCAATCCGGTGACATTCAAGATGGTATCAGAAGAAGAACTAAAAACTGTAGGGTTGACACAGTTTATATACCTGTGTAACCCTATTCTTAACATTGAATACAGACTATTGGTGAACAATTATCTGTATCCAATCCCTAACGTGGAGACACAGATTAACCCATGCCCCCCAGCTAATTAGCCCATGTGTACTGGGACTCTATGGGTAGCCCCATAATTAAATCAGGGGCAACGACCAGTCTACCAAGTGAAGTATCTGCATTGTTTGTAGGTGTAGACATAACACTTACAAACCACTCAAGTTTGATGATTCTCCACCCTCAGGTAACAATTAGAGTGGCAGAGTCTGCTGATTAGTACTTGGTCGGTTGATTAGTACTTAGTGTAAACAATCAGGCAGTTAACATTTGATCACAGTGCTTAGGCTCAATCAGCCGGCTGCCCTTCATGACCTAATAGCATAGCAGATGGAGTCTGCATTGTCAGAGCAGATCCAAAATACCATACATATACACTTTAATATCTACACATGTTAATAAGTTCCATTCTGGTGGGCTCAGTGGGTCGACATTTGCCAGCTTTTAATGCCTACAGTGCCTCCACATATTGGCCAAATATCAACTCTCTGTGACCTCCAGAACTGGAGATATAGAAATGCACTTTAAAACATTAAAATACAGGATTATAATGAAACATGGGAACAGGGGAACATACATTTTCCTGACATGACAAGGTGTAAGCCACATTCCTGGACCGCAGTCCAGTTAACCCCTTGCCTCCCTGGTGAGGTCAGGGGGTGGCCATATGGGGTGCAACCCCTTTAATACCGGGCCAACCACCTCTCCCTCTACACCTCCCCTTCTTAATGGGTGACCTGTGGCCCACTGGCCCTAACGGGGAGTGGGGCACTGCTGGCACCCTTAATGAACTCAGTCTCAGAGGGATAGTCCTGACGTGAAAGTCCATCAGCATTTCTGTTTTCACTACCCTTTTTGTGCTGAATAGTAAACTCGAATTCTTGTAAGGCCAAGCTCCACCTTAGCAACTTGGCATTCTCCCCTGATGCTCTCTGCAGCCAACTCAGGGGGTTGTGGTCTGTGAGGACCGTGAAAGCCCTTCCATACACGTAGGGCTGGACTTTTTTGAGTGCCCACACAATGGCCAAGCACTCTTTCTCAGTGGTGGCATAGGCCACCTCTCTGGGGAGTAGTTTTCGGCTGAGGTACACCACAGGGTGCTCTCTGCCGTCGTCCCCCACTTGGCTCAACACAGCCCCAATGCCATAGTCCGAGGCATCAGTCTGTATAAGGAAATGTTTGGTATAGTCCGGGGCAGCCAGTATGGGGGCCCCAGCAAGCGCAGTTTTCAGTGCCTGGAAAGCAGTTTCACAGGCAGGAGTCCAGGTGATAAGCACAGGCAGTTGCTTCTTAGTCAAATCAGTCAGGGGTTTGGCCACGGCGCTGTACTGTGGGACAAACGTCCTATAGTACCCTGCAGTGCCCACAAATGCCATGACCTGTTTCTTGGTTTTTGGAACAGGCCACTGAACTATGGCTTCTACCTTGGCTGGCTCTGGTTTGAGGTGCCCTCCACCCACCCTGTGCCCTAAGTACAGGACCTCTGCCACCCCTACCATACACTTAGTGGGTTTCAAGGTAAGCCCAGCCTCCCTGATCCTATCCAGCACCGCAGCTACATGTCCTAAGTGGGAGTCCTAGGAATTACTAAAGACAGCAATGTCATCTAAGTAAGCCCTGGCATAGCTCTGCATCCCGTCCAGTAACCTATTGACCAGGCGTTGGAAGGTAGCCGGGGCATTCTTCATCCCAAATGGCATCACCAAAAACTCATAGAGGCCACTTGGAGTGATGAATGCTGACTTCTCCCTAGCCTCCAGGGTCAGTGGAATTTGCCAATAGCCTTTGCTCAAATCCATAGTGGTCAGATACCTTGCCCCCGCGAGTTCATCCAGTAACTCATCCATGCGGGGCATGGGGTAGGCATCTGACACCGTCCCAGCGTTGAGCAAGCGGTAGTCCACACAAAACCGGGTGGTCTTGTCCTTCTTAGGGACTAGAACTACCGGGCTTGCCCAAGGACTTTGGGACGGAGTAATTACCCCTAGGGTCAGCATCTCCTCTATCTACCTTTCCATACTGGTCTTGACCTCTGCTGACACTCTATAAGCGTGCTTATGCAGAGGCTGCAGATCCCCTGGGTGCACTGGGTGTTTTGTGAGATGTGTGGTTCCTGCATGTCAGTGAAGAGGGCCCTAAACTTAGCTAGCATGTCCCTGGCTTCTACCTGCTGCCTACCACTCAACAGTGCCCCTATCTCTACCTGCTCCACAGTGTTTCCCTGCCTAGCCTCCCCTAGGAGATCAGGCAGAGCATTGCTCGCCGGATCCTCCAGCAGTGGGCTACAAATGGCCATTACTGCTCCCATACTCGGTGCTCTGTATTCTTTCAGCATATTGACGTGATATGTCTTATGCCTCTCAGGTTCTACCTGTACAATGTAGTTGTACTCATTCACCTTTCGGATGACCGGGTACGGTTCCGACCAGGCAGCCATCAAACTTGTTCTCCCGAGTGGGTTTGAGAACAAGCACCTGCTGTCCTGGGATGAATTCCCTGCTACAGGCATTCCGGTCATACCATTGCTTTTGCTTGAGCGGTCCTGAGGTGGTCCTGGGCAACCCCCATGAGCATCTCTAACCGGTCTCGGAGATCTACCACATACTGGATCACTGAAGCATCAGTAGCAGTAGCCTCCCCTTCCCATCCCTCACGGAATAGGTCCAGAGGTCCACGTACCCTGCGGCCATATAGTAGCTCGAAGGGGAGAACCCTGTAGATTCCTGCGGTACCTCTCGGTAGGCAAACAGCAAGTGCTGTAAATGAATCTCCCAGTCTTTCCCCTCCGCCTCTATACAGGTCCGAAGGATCTGCTTCAGGGTACCGTTAAACCTCTCACATAATCCGTTGGTCTGGGGATGGTAAGGGATAGTGCGCCGGTGCTGTACACCGCATGCATCCCAGAGACAATGTAACAGTTCACTCATGAACTGCGACCCCTGATCAGTTAGGATCTCACTAGGGATCGCATCTATGGTGCCAAGCGCTATCGCCTCAGGGTACCGGGTAGAAAAATCCACCACCGTGAGGATGTAGCGCTTCCCTGACCTGCTAGGAATCATAAGAGGTCCTACAAGATCCATCGCTACTTTCTGGAAGGGTTCACCTATTAGCCAGCGGCACGGAAGGACGGCCAAGAGGATCGGGTGCACGCGCCCTCTGTAAGATTGCCGTGCACGTGCCCCGGCCACGTGTGAAGGGATGTGGCATGCGCCGCGGAGGAGCGGCATGGCGCCCAAGAAGAAGGGGTAAGGAGCCGACGGGGAGGGGGACCGGAACTTGCAGGCGTACTGGTAGCAGAGGTGACGGAGACCCGCTGAGAGGCGCGTGTCCCCCGATCCCTTACAGTTTGGTTGAGCTAAAAATAAAAAAACAATACTGTATGTTGGCAATAATTACTAATTAGCCAGCAGCATCCGTTGTGAATTGCTTTATATAATCCTTACTGGTGACATTCAGTTTTCACAGTTCTTTAAACCTGCTCAGTGAAAAAAATGAATAGCAATAGAATAGAAATTGTGTGAAAATAGCAGGTACAGATCAGAGAAAAATAAATGTAAAGGACTATTGTTAAGAATGCTATGGTATTTAATTCCTTTCCTTTACAATTTAATACAAAAATAAGGGTTTGAAATATGATGAATATTACACTAGTTTGTGTATTTTTTGTCATTATAAAGTTGAAACACACTAGACACTCATCGTGTACTTGATTGGGTGTACTGTGTGTGTAATATATTTAGTTATTTATAAATGTACATTATACAGTATATGCGCGTATATTTTTATTTTAATAGTGCCAGCCAGGTACGCCATGCTTTACCATTTTTGATAACATTATATATATAGCTCAATCCCGTTATAACGCAAATCAGCTTATAACGCGATGCAAGCGTGGCTCCCAATTTTCGTATTTATGAATACTTTACAACATGATTATTGGTATCTTAAATACTTTATTGTACAATGCATACAATTCTACATTATTTCTAACGCAATACGCTTATAACGCGATGTGATTCTTTGGACCCCAAGCACAGCGTTATAAGGGGGTTTATAAAATCTATCCCTATAGAAATGCTGCTCAAAGTCAAAGTGCCCCACACTGGATCCTTCTACTAGATAAAACTTCATACAAAAGGATCTCAGCGCAAGAAATGAGGAAGAGAAAAAGAACAAACCTGATGTAGATGGTCTTATAATGGATTAAAAAAAATCAGTGTACTATAAATTGCACATTCACATGGATAATAAAAACCGCATGAACCGAACAGTTTGTTGTCTCCCAGGTGCTCGGGTTCGGCACATTGCGGATCGGGTAGGCAGATTGTTGGGGGGGGGGGGGCTGGGATTGACCCGGCGGTCTTGGTACACATTGGCACCAATGACAAAGTTAGAGAAAGATGGAGGGTCCTAAAAAATGATTACAGGGATCTAGGCCAAAAGCTTAAGGCAAGGACCTCCAAGGTAGTATTTTCTGAAATACTACCAGTGCCATGCGCTACCGCAGGGAGACAGTCAGAGATCAGGGAGGTTAATGCATGGCTAAGAAAGTGGTGCAGGAAGGAGGGGTTTGGGTTTTTATAGCACTGGGACTCCTTTTCTGAGAGGTGCCATCTATATTCTAGGGACGGATTGCACCTCAATGAAGAGAGATCTTCTGTGCTAGGGGGGAGAATGCTAAAAAGGTTGGAGGAGATTTTAAACTAGAATGGAGGGGGGAGGGGAATGAAATAGGTAATGAACTAAATGGAATAGAGGAGGATACAAGGTGGTATGGAGGTAGAATGGGGGAAAGTGCAAGTTTGACAAGCAGTGAGACACCCATAGCAAATACAGATAATACTAGAAAACTTCTAAAGACTAAACTAAGTGGGCGCAGAAAGGAAGGAGCAAATAAGATAATAGTACAGGCTGAAAAAAAATTGAAATGCATGCTTGCTAATGCAAGAAGCCTGACAGATAAAATGGGGGAGCTTGAATTAATAGCTGCAAGGGAGCAGTATGATATCATAGTTACTGAAACATGGTGGGATGAAACTCATGACTGGACAGTTAATTTAGAGGGTTATTCCCTTTTTCGGAAGGATTGAACAAATAGAAGGGGAGGGAGAGTATGTTTATATGTTAAACCGGAACTAAAACCTTTTATAAGGGAAGATGTCTATGAAGGGAATGATGAAAATGTAGAGACCTTGTGGATAGAAATTAGCAGTGGAGGTAAAAGTATAAAGAAAATGTTTGTGGGAATATGCTATAAACCACCAAATATCTGGGAGATTGAGGAAGCTAAAATGCTTTTGCAAATGGAGAAGGCATCAAAACTGGGTCATGTTTGCATAATGGGGGATTTTAATTATCCAGACATAGACTGGTGCAATGAGATTAGCATTACAACAAAAGGAAACAGGTTTTTTGGGGGTGCTTAAAGACAATTATATGACCCAAATTATTGAGGAAC